>NC_012877.2:46304870-46313934 GCF_000003195.3 Sorghum bicolor
ATATATATATATATATATATATAGAGATAGAGAGATATATATATATATATATATATATATATATATATATATATATATATATATATATATATATATATATATATATATATATATATATATATATATATATATATATATATATATATATATATATATATATATATATATATATATATATATATATATATATATATATAGGGTGAGTTTTTTTTACACGTACGTGTATCTACTCGTACCTCCTTACGGGTCCGTCAAAAATCCGCTAGGGAAGACACGGTGCATGCATGGCGCATTTGATATTGAGAATGCCAACCAGAAAAGTAGCGGGTACGTTAGAAATCCAATAGGGAAGAGACGGGTGCATGCATTGCGCATTTGAATTTTGAATGCCAACGAGAAAAATGGGTACAGCAGATTGGAATACGTGTACATACTTCAAAGTATAGTATTTATACATATTTTTTGAAATTTAGTATATGCACATAATTTTTATATATAATAGAGTATTTATATATATTTATTGGAATGGAGTATCTGTAAGTATATACATTTTTTTTGGAATGGAGTATCTATACCTATATACCTTTTTGGAATAGAGTTTCTGTATATACTTTTTGAAATGAAGTATTTATACATATTTTTCGGAATAGAGTATGCATGCATACATATGTCAGGATTTACATAGTATAAGTGTATACTAAACCACGTACGGAGATATACAAAACAACAGAGCATGGCAACACTGTCGTACATATATATAGTTTAGTGGAACAAATAAAAATAATATATGCACTGCATAGCCATTGTATACACTTTTTGGATGGGAGTATATATATACTTTTTGGATGGAAGTATATGCAGATACTTTTTTGAATGGGAGTGTATATACACATACTTTTTTGACAAGAATATATACATACATACTTTTTAGATGGGAGTATATATACATACTTTTTAGAAGGAAGTATACATGTATAAAAGCAGATATACAACATGTCTGTTACATAATGTGAGACCTTATAAGGAGTATATTGGTACATATATTATTCTACACATTAGTATGAATACATACACGTTTATGCGTAAAGCGTATGTATATTTTCAAATTCTATGGACAATATGATAACATACACATGTATAACGGGAAGTATGACGATCTGGAACTGGAACAGATGGCCGAGGGCCATGGGCAGGCCACACGGATTTGAGGTCGTCGACGACGCTAGCACGGAAGGGGAAGACAAACCCGGCGGCCGGCTGCTGGGAAAAGGAACCTGCGGCACGCATGGACGGAGGCAGGTAGCGTCGTCCCACAGATCGGGGGGGTCGGAGTCTAAGGCATGCGTCGGAGAGGGAGTGGTCGCAGCCCAGAGTCAGTGTGCAGGGATGGGGAGCCGGATGCGGAGATGCTCCGCTGTAACTTGAGCTCGTCGCCTTCGTCGTGGTCGGTGGGCAGCGGCAGCGTCAGCTCTACAAACCCAGCGGCATGGTGCAGGGCTGGAGGCTCGAGAACTGGACGAGTACGTTGGCAACGCACCGGACCGCTCGGAAGTAGGTGACGAGCATGGCTGCGAGGTGCACGGACGCGCAGCAAATCCCGGCGCTACCAGCACAGCATGGCCACCGGCGACAGCAGAGGAAAACGGCAGGGATGGCGGCGGCGCATGGGAAACCTGAGAGGCTAAGCCTCCGCTACTTTTGAACTAGAAAATTTCGGATCACTTTCGATGGACGAGCAAAATATAAGCGGTGGAAGCCGCTAATTTCGGATCTACTAATGGCCTGAGGGGGCGGCGGGGTGGATGATGACCATATCTAAAATAAATAAATTAATAATTAATTACATACTCCTAACGGATAGCGATCTGTACATTGTGATCCGATAAGATTACACCTCTCTTCGTGACTCGATCGGTGGGAGTAATTACCGTTTGCGTAAGATTACACCTCTCTTCGTGACTCGATCGGTGGGAGTAATTACCGTTTGCGTGTATACACCCGATAGGCCAGAATCGCTAACGCGAGGTGAACGCCGACCATCATCGGCCTGTTTGCGTGTAACTACACGTAGGAGTATAAAGGAATTTCCATATATATATATATATATATATATATATATATAAGTGCTATTCTACACCCTAGGTGTAGAATACTATTCTACAACCTAGGTGTAGAATACTATTCTACACCAAAGTGTTATACTGAACAAAATTCAGTATTGTTTAGTACCCATGTTTCGGTATTATTCAGTATTTCGCGGTCCTGGGTGTACGACTGGATGATACTGAACGTTGTTCAGTATTGCTCAGTATATATATATATCAAGGTTGACTAGTATTAATGTAGTTTGCAAGAATGAATTATAGTATCTTTTTATGATCTTAGAAAGTAGGATAGTTCAAATTAATTGGTTTGTTAATATCATTTGATTTATTTTTATTACTACATAATGTCCATTGTATAATTTAGAAGATTTGTTGAAGTAACTAGACAAATAAAGGATATTATTAGGTTCTTCTTTAATTATACATGTTTACTAGTAAATGTGGAATTTATAATTGTTTAAAAATTGAGTATGGATAGTATATGGCAACCGTGACCGGGTCTTCGGTCTCTCAACGGGTTCAAAAGCGATACCGGCCGGAACTCCCTCTCATTACTCGTGGCAAGTGTGGACAGAAAATTGTGATGGAGTACAAAGTATCGAAAGAGGGAGTAAACAAGGGTCCTATATTCTACAAGTGTCTGGATCGTAATGTGAGTTATTTCCAAACATTTGCTTATATATGTGCTTATTTTTTAAAATGATATTAATTAAACTTTTGATTCTCTCTTTTAATTTCAGTGGGATGGTACCGGCGGATGTATAGGTTGACACTGGGAGGAAGAATACATTGAACGCATCAAGAAATCTTTTGAACAGGTGGTTGAGGCTGAAGGTGATGAGGCAGTGAGCCGACGAAAGGAGTTTAATGACGTTGATCAAGCGAATGATCTATCTATTATAGTTGGAATCGGGCGCGAACTAATTATGTTGCTTAAGTGCATTTTTAGTTTTGGTTTTTTTAGTGCTAGTTGCGATTGTATTTGTTGTAGCCAAGCTTGCTTGAATTAATCAACTATGTGTGTTAGACATGTTGTGCAATAAGATGAGAAACTATATGTGTGCATGATTTTCATAAGATATGTGTTATATTTAATGTAGATGGTAACACGTAATTGGATGTATAATGTCGATCGGCGCTCCGAAGAGTTCATTAATGGCGTGCACTATTTCTTAAGTGTGGCCGAGACAAATAAGAGGGACGGTTTCATGTGTTGTCCATATGCCGTGTGCAAGAATTTGATGGAATATTCTAACTCAAGAACTCTTCATTCACACTTATTAAAGTCTGGTTTCGTACCAAACTATATTTGTTGGACCAAGCATGGAGAAAGCGGGATTATAATGGATGAAGGTGAAGAAGAAGAAGAATTGGACCACGCCAATATTATTGCTCAGTACGGTGGCTTCAATGATGTTGCAATGGGGGGAGATAATGAAGAAGAGGTAGCGGTAGAAAATGATCGGGGCGATGATGCTTTTGGTGATGCCATCTGTGATGCACAAAGAGAATGTGAAAGTGATAAAGAGAAAGCCAAGTTCCAGCGCATGCTAGAGGACCACAGGAAATTGCTATATCCCACCGCTAAAGAGGGGCAAAAAAAGCTGGGTACCACACTGGAATTGCTGCAATGGAAGGCAAAGAATGGTACATCTGACAAGGCATTTGGGCAGTTATTGAAGATCATAAAAAAGATGCTTCTGAAAGGCAACGAATTGCCCACCACTACGTATAAAGCAAAACAGGTTGTCTGCCCTTTGGGATTAGAAATCCAAAAGGTACACGCATGTCCTAATGACTGCATCCTCTACCGTGGGGAGGAATACGAGAATTTGGATGCATGTCCAGTATGTAAGGCATCACGGTATATGATCAGGCGAGATGATCCTGGCGATGTTGAGGGTGAAGAACGTCATAGGAAGAAAATTCCTGCCAAGGTTATGTGGTATGCTCCTATAATACCATAATTAAAACGTCTGTTCAGAAACAAGGACAATGCAAAGTTGTTGCGGTGGCATAAAGAAGACCGTAAGATAGACAATATGCTGAGACACCCTGCTGATGGATCCCAGTGGAGAGCGATAGACAGAGAATTCCCAGATTTTGCAGATGATGCTAGAAACTTGCGGTTCGCCTTAAGTACAGATGGTATGAATCCTTTCGGTGAGCAGAGCAGAAGTCACAGCACTTGGCCAGTTACTCTATGTATCTACAACCTTCCTCCATGGCTATGCATGAAGTGAAAGTTTATTATGATGTCGGTGCTTATCCAAGGATCAAAGCAACCTGGCAATGACATAGATGTCTACCTAAGGCCATTAGTTGAGGAACTTCAACTTTTATGGAGCAACCAGGAGTTCGCGTGTGGGATGAGTACTAACAAGAGCACTTTGACCTGCGAGCATTAATGTTTGTAACAATCAATGATTGGCCAGCTCTGAGTAATCTTTCAGGCCAGTCAAAGAAGGCATATAATGCATGCACACATTGTTATGAAGACCTTGACTGTGTATTTTTGAAAAAATGTCGAAAGGTCATGTACCTTGGCCACCGTCGGTTTCTTCCTATGAACCACCCAGTACAAAAGAAAGGCAAGCATTTTAAAGGCAAGGCAGAGCACCGGACCAAACCTCTCAATCGAACCGGGGATGATGTACTCGAAATGGTCAAGGATTATAAAGTGGTATTTGGAAAGGGACGAGGCAGCGAACCTATTCCCAAGGATGCTAAGGGACACGTACCCATGTGGAAGAAGAAATCCATATTTTGGGAGCTACCTTACTGGAATGTCCTAGAGGTCCGCAACGTGATTGACGGGATGCATCTGACAAAGAATCTTTGTGTGAACTTGCTCAGATTCATGGGTGTCTACGGGAAGTCTAAGGATTTACTTGAAGCACGACAAGACTTGCAGCGCATGAAAGAACGAGACAACCTGCATCCAGAAAAGACAGATGATGGACGTCATTACTTAAGCCCTGCTAGCTACACTCTGAGCAAAGAAGAGAAGGAAAGCATGTTTGAATGTCTTAGCAGCATCAAGGTCCCATCTGGATTCTCCTCCAATATCAAGCGAATAATTAATGTGCCAGAGAAGAAATTCCTAAACTTGAAGTCCCATGACTGTCACATTCTAATGACGCAATTGCTGCCGGTGGTTTTAAGAGGAATTTTACCTCCACACGTACGTCTAGCCACCGTAAAGCTATGTGCATTCCTCAATGCAATTTCTCAGAAGGCAATCAATCCAGAGCAACTAGCTACTCTGCAGAATGATGACGTTTAATGTCTCGTCAGCTTTGAGTTGGTGTTCCCTCCATCCTTCTTCGATATCATGACACACCTCCTAGTTCATTTGATCAAAGAGATTCATATTCTCGGTCCTGTGTTCCTACACAACATGTTCCCCTTCGAGAGATTCATGGGTGTCCTAAAGAAATATGTCCATAGTTGTTCCCGGCCAGAAGGAAGCATTGCCAACGGCTACGGAACTGAGGAGGTCATAGAGTTCTATGTTGACTTTATTCCAGACCTTGACCCAATTGGCATTCCTGAATCTCGACACGAGGACAGACTCAGTGGAAAGGGAACACTTAGAAAGAAAACATATATTGGTATGGGAGACGATTACTTCAATAAAGCACACTACACAGTTCTCCAGAAATCCTCATTGGTGGAACCATATGTTGAGGTACACAAAGATTTCCTACGGTCCTAGTGGCCCGGGAAGAATGAAGCTTGGATAATGCGTCAGCACATGGAAACTTTTGGTGATTGGTTGCACAAAAAATGTCACGGTGATGAAAACATTGATGAGCAGCTTTATTTGTTGGCCAGGCAACCATCATGGCATGTCCTCACGTACAAAGGGTATGAGATAAATGGTAACACATTTTACACAGTTTGCCAAGATAAAAGGAGCACCAACCAAAATAGTGGTGTACGCGTGGATGCCACGGATCCAAATGGAAACAGACAAACATATTATGGACACATAGAAGACATATGGAAACTAGTCTATGCAGCTAATTTTAAAGTTCCTTTGTTCCGATGCCAATCGGTGAAGATGACCGGAGGTGGGGTAACAGTCGACAAGGAGTATGGGATGACACCTGTGGACCTTAACAATAGTGGGTTCAAAGACGAACCATTCGTCCTCACTGCAGACGTGAGTCAGATGTTCTATGTCAAAGATATGTCTACGAAACCAAAGAGAGGAAAAAAGATGACCACTCAATCGTCAATCAGCCAAAGCGCCACATTGTCCTTTCTGGGAAAAGAAACATTGTCGGAATTGAGGACAAGTGAGACATGTCAGGCGATTACGAAAGGGATGATCGAATTCCACCCTTCATAGTCAACAAAGACCCAAGCATTCTATTAAACAATGAGGATACTCCATGGTTACGGCAGGATCATAACCAAGGGTCATATGTCAAGAAGAAGTTCACTGTTGTGTCGGCTTAACATAAAGTCATGTTTAATAGTATGTGTTGTAAAATGTACGAATTCTGAGAATTGTATGAAACTATATTTGAGAATTGTGAATTTTGATGAGTGTAACAAACTTTGTATTCATGACTTTTCTATTTGGGACCATCTAGGGTTCGGTCAAAGGGTGTTTTTGTAAAAACCAATTCTTTGACTTTGGTCAAACTTGGTCAAATGACCCATTTGATGACTTCAAATTAAAAAATTTTGAATACAAAGTTGTTAGAGATCATCAAGATCTACATTTGATATATTGTCCATTTTTCCATTTGGATAATTTTGAGCCAATCCTAAGCACATTTCTTTAAAATCCAAGACGGGTTTTGGTCAAACTTGGTCAAATGACAAACTAAATTACTTAAAATGAAAAATTTTTGAATACCAAGTTGTTAGATATCATCAAGATCTAAACTTTTTATATACACAATTTTTCCATTTGAGAAAGTTTAAGTTAACAATATCCACCAAATCTTGAATCTCACACAAACTATATGTGTCAATTGTGGATTTTCAACTACACCTTCCCAAAACTTTGTCAAATGCAAAAATGGTCTATATATTAAATGTAGATTTTGATGAGTGGAACAATATTGGTATTCATGACTTTTCCATTTGAGACCATCTAGGGTTCCGAAACCGCTGCGTGGCTATAAATTCTCTCAAAATTCAAAATTCAATGGTTCAAACTTTTCCAAATGAAAAGTTGACCATTAGACCAAATGTGGAACTTGATGAGTGTAACAAACTTTATATTCATAACTTTTCCATTTGGGACCATCTAGAGTTCGGTCAAAGGGTGTATTCATCAAAATATATATTTTTATATGATAAATAGATTTTTTATTTGATGAAAACTGTACCCTACTAGCATTGTGAGTAATAAATGACAAAAATAAAAAGTTTAACGTTAATATGATGTGAAAATAGATTTCCAGTTGATTGGATATAGTTTTTGTAAATTTATTGGAATAATATATTTTTGCATTAACAAAATACTAAACATTCCTTATTGCAAATTACCAAAATACAGTAAGGTTACCAATTTTCATGTGTACCTTACCAAAATTACCATACATGTCACTCTTTAAAACATATTATGCCAAATATTTCATTTACTATACAATTTATACTATAAAGTGTATATCTTAACACTTTACAAATCCTAAACTAAAAACAGGCCCTTTAGCACCGGTTCCAGCCACGGACCGGTGCTAAAGGGTCCGTCCCTATATAAGCCGTGGGCGCCCTGGATCTGAACTGGATCTGAACAGGTGCTTCGTCTTCGTCGAGCAGAACCCTTCGTCTTCGCCGCCGCCGGTCGTTCGTCGAGCAGAGAGCCCTTCTCGTCGCCGCTGCCGTCCACCACCGTCTCCAGCACCGCCGTCCACCACCGTCTCCAGCGCTGCCGCTGCACGCCGCCGTCCACCACCGTCTTCAGCCCGCCGTTCGGCCCCTACACACGTATAGACGACACTCTCCAAACCGAGATCGATAGAAATATGCATATATGGCACTGCAGTTTATTCATAACATTCATTTATTTTATATATATATATATATATATATATATAAAATAAATGAATGTTATGAATATAATTATATGTCAAGCACTTTACAATTTTAGTGATTTGTATATATATAAACTATATATATACACAAAAAATAATAATGAATGCTAGTATATTAAGTATATATATATATAAAAAAAATAATGCATGACGCTATTATATTATTCTAGTAATAGTTTTTAGTATATTATTCTAGTATACATGTAGTGTTTTGGATTGTTATAAATTATAGTATATTTGTAGTATATTAATATTATTCTTGTACTATTTTGTAGTATTATTTTTTAGTATATTATTCTAGTCTATTACTTGGCTTAATAGATTCTAATATTATTTTTTGGAGCACTCCAGCACTTTCATTTGTAGTAGTACTAGTAGTAGTATATAAGTCTCTAATATATATTTTATTTTCTAGTGTTTTGTATATATTATTGTTTGTACTATTATTTTAGTATTGTTTTTTAGTATATTATTATAGTCTATTACTTGGCTTAATAGATTCTAATATTATTTTTTGGAGCACTCCAGCACTTTCATTTGTAGTAGTACTAGTAGTATATAAGTCTCTAATATATATTTTATTTTCTAGTGTTTTGTATATATTATTGTTTGTACTATTATTTTAGTATTATTTTTTTAGTATATTATTCTAATCTATTACTTGGCTTAAAAGATTCTAGTATTATTTTTTGGAGCACTCTAGCACTTTCATTTGTAGTAGTACTAGTAGTAGTATATAAGTCTTTAATATATATTTTATTTTCTAGTGTTTTGTATATATTATTGTTTGTACTATTATTCTAGTATTGTTTTTTATATATTATTCTAGTGTATTACTTGGCTTAAAAGATTCTAGTATTATTTTTCTGAGCACTCCACCACTTTCATTCTTATATATAT